>NC_057814.1:544959441-544962331 GCF_018294505.1 Triticum aestivum
GGCCTAACTATAGAGGTAGAACGACTCGTATATGTGTTGAGAAGGAGAGACCCAGCTATGTCTTGAGGGAGATCGGTCGACATCCATACATAACTGAAGGACGGGAAATATGATGGGACAGAGAGAGAGAGAGAGGAGAGAGAGAGGGAGGGAGAGGGGTAGAGTGATGGATGGGTGATGGAGTTGCTTCTCGAAGATGGTGGGAGAGGCCTACTAGACAAACTGAGGGTGGAACTGCAATGTTATCAATAAGAGTGGGGATGTGTTCCTGTGTGTGCCTGTGCGTGATAGATCTGTCGGGACGCATCCATGGATGATGAAGGGGAACCATGTGTTTGGTAAGCAAACCTAACTAGATCGGTAGATCACTTGTTGTTTGTCGGAGGAAGGGAGAGACACAACTAATGAGGTAGATCGATTGACGGGTGGGTAAAAACGAGTTATAAGGACCTAGCTAGCTATATGTATAGCAAGAGATCGGTCGGTGTACGTCCATTTGTTAGAGGCAAATAAGGCCCAGCGAGACGGATAGACAGAGAGAATGGAGCTAGGAGGTGGTGCGAGAGGGCCAACTACTAGCTAGATAGGGGGAGGAGTGTGCGGTTGTGAGATCGATGAAGAGAGGGGCGAGAGTTTACACGTGTGTCTGACCGTATGAGAGACACGAGGCAAGGACACATAAAGGAGGAGATTGAAGGTGTGTGTGTATGTTGTAGGCAGGCATCGCTGGAGAGGTTTATCGATCGGTGTGTGTCAGAAAGGAGTTGTGGAGACTCTGGGAGAACGACCTAAAGAAAAAAATGAATGTGCCCGGTGGATAGAATGCCGAGGGAGAGGAGGGCGTGTGCATGCACGAGAGAAAGTTAGTGGTAGCTACAAAGGTTAGAGGATTGTGTGGGTGTAAGAGACTAACAAAGATCATAATTTGATATGAAAGCGGATTCATATATTTGAATAGGAGATCATAGTGTTTTAAACATTGCATGCATGAATATGGCGGTGATACACGTGATGTGCACATGTTATACCATAATGTGATAATGCATGGCGTTTGCAACTCACAGCTAAATGCCGAACAATCTAAACCATACTATACATCAAACAATCTCACATTTTATTTGAATTTGTGATAATGTGTGGCGTTTACAGCTTACAACTAAATATCGAACAATCTAAACAATACTATATATCGAACATTCTCACATTTTATTTGAATTTGTGGTAATGTGTGGTGTTTGCAACTCACATCTAAATACTTGTAGGCGTAGGGGGCGGGGCACCATACATAATGTGATAAACACATTATACATATGAGACATGGTTTAGATTATGAATATCTAGCTAGAGCTAGAAATGTAATGTGATTTGAAATCAAAATAAAGTGGATTCAAAAAATCTAGTTCGATTTCATATAGTACACATAGTTCATATGTAACTCGAGACTAATCATGTGGTGTGCTGTGAAGATAATACACAAACGATGGTTTAACTTGACAATAATGATGATTGTAGATCTTATTAAAACAGAGAAACGAATTCAAATGCTTTGACTTCACAACAATCGTTACTGTAGATCTTATTCAAATAGAGAAACGAATTCAAATTTAGTTCATATTGAAGCGGTAGTACATACGTTTGGAATGCACTAAAACGTTCATTTGAGTAGTAGGTTGCATGCATTATACACGTAGCGAAATATTTTAATTGAGCATAACATGAATTCAAAGTTTTGAATGACATTTGTAGTGCGCATTGATTTGGTACAGTTCACGTTAGGCTTGTCCGGAAATTTCAACCCGCGCCTTGTTAGCCCGAAATATTTAAGATATATCTTTGTCTCGTTGTGCTCCGACAAATCCCTCCATCTCAACCCGCGCCTTGCTATTCCGAAATTACAACGCGCGCGAAAACTCCCACCTCCTATGAAATCCCGACACGCGAAATGCCCGTGGTACCCCTGAACCGAAAGAACCGCCTCAAATTGGTGGGGGTACTTTTGTAACTTACTCCACATTTCGGACAAGCGCGTCTCTAAGCCATGGTTCCCCACTGCCATCCCATCCGCCCACCCATTCGTACACCGAGGCCGCGAAAACCCGCAACGAAACCCCACACCCTGCTCCGTCCGCCACCCAGCTGGAACCTCTTCCCCGACGACGTCGTCCACAGCAACACCTCGACGTCCCTCATCCACCGTACCGGATGAGGACCCGTTGTCGATCTAATCGTCCCGCCGGTTCAGCCACCCCGTCCTCCACCTCCAAGGAGCTGCCCCGACGTTCCCCTTGTCTTTCGCGCCACCTCCATTCCCACACCGCCGTCTTCACCTGCACCACCGGAAGAGCATCATCATCACCGTTTCCTCGGATGAAGCTGCGGCCAAATCGGCGCCACCAAAGAGGTTGTACACTAATCACCACATTTTCTTCTTGATTCGATCTCACGGTGCTGCCGGCGCTCGGTCCCGAGCCGACATGGCGCGGCTCCATCCACGGCGGCATTGCCGGCCACTTCCTCCACGACGTCGCTCCCTCGACGGCGACGTCCACATCAGTAGGAGCTGCTGCTGCTTTAGCTCTCACTCGCGCTGCTGCTCTGCTCTTGCTCTCGGTCCCCTGCCTGGTCTGCTCTTGCTATTGCTCTTGCTCGCGCTGCTGCTCTCGCTCTTGCTCTTGCTTATGATGCTGCTCCGATTTAGCTACACATCAGTCGACTGAATCGACTTTTGGGTAAGTCGATTTTCAAGGGATGGGGGGGTGCTCGCCGGGGTGAAGGAAGAACCAGCTGCAGCGAGGAGGGGGGCTCGCCGGAGAGGTACCCCAGTATCTTTCTTAGGGTTCAGGATGGGGGCGGTGGTCGCCGGCGGTGGCGGGGCATTGGCGGGGCGGTG
>NC_057814.1:544962513-544992845 GCF_018294505.1 Triticum aestivum
GGATGGCCGGGGCGGCGGCGGACCGGCGGTTGGGAGTGTTTTCGGGGTGGGCGGGGTGGCGCACCGCCGGCCGCAGGCGGCGGGGTGCTGCTGTTTGGCCGGTGGTGGCTGGCGGCTCAGGGGGGTGGAGGTTGAAGATGAACGCAGGCCCTTGATTTCGTATCCAACGGCTGCAAACTCGACTGACCATAGATGAAAAAGTCAGTTGACCGACGTGTAGCCTCACCTTGCTAGTGCGTTCAGTTTCGACAGCAAAATTCAGTTTCGACAGCAAAATTCAGTTTCGACAATTAAGTTCAGTTTCGACAGTTAAGTTCAGTTTCGACAGTTAAGTTCAGAGATGAGCGGCTGATGTATTTTACATCTAGCACTTTGTGGTTATGTATTTTACGTCATGTATTGGAGATGCTATTAGAATTCCACTCAGGTTAACATTATTCATTGTCTCTCTTGTCCTGCTTCAGCCTCGGCGTCGCACAACTCACCGGAGCTGCTCCAATGACGAAACCCTCCATCACAACGGAGCAGTACCTCGGGCTCCATCTCCAGACGCCTAAGATCTTCTTCCCCTCCTCCGACAGCAAAGTCAGCCAGAGCATCCTCACCGGCCAACCCAATCACGCCGAGATCGACATGGCTTCGCCAAAGAGGTTGTACACTTGTTGCATCTCTTTTTTACTCTACATGTTATATATATTGTCCACTGAGCACACGGATTTGTTCCTTTAGTGTCTCCTTGAAAGAAAAAACGTAGGAATTTTAATTTTCACTCGTCCTCCTTTTCAAATTCCTATTCATGAAGCACAAGACTAAGAGATAGTAGCATAATAGCATTATAACCGTACATTTTCTTGTGGTTTGACTTAATCTCACCATGCTTCTTTGCATCCTGTGATCTTCCAATTGTTGTGAATCAAACACCCAGATTGGCAGAAATCTTGTGTTTTTAAATTCTCTGTTTTGCACGTGCATTCCTATCCTATTCCTGTCTATTTCCTATCCCTGCATTGTTGGAATCCTCCAATTCAAATGAGCCCTTACAGAATTACTTCTCTTACAGATAGTTGTCACAGAAAACCTTGCGTGGTTTGTCCCGCTCCTGCTGCGCCGTCGTCCACCCCAGCTCAGCTGCTCTAATGACAGAAGGGTCCAACACAGCAGGGATCCGGCCTCCAGACTGTCTTTCGCCGCCTCAGATCTTCTTCCCCGCCGCTAGCAGCCATGAAAACTACATTACCATCATCAATCGAGCAGATGACCTCGAGGACTACACGGGTCCGCAAGAGAGGTCGCACTCTTTCGTGTCTGCTTACGTTATGCATCGCTTAATATTACATGCTACTTTATCGTCCTGTTCACCGATTAGACTCTGAGTCAGCTCCAAACTAATGGTCAAACTTGAGTTTTTAAATGGTTGTGGGGTACATATCGGGGCCGCTATCAATAGTATCTATCTACTATCTGGTTAATCTCCGGTGTCTACTATGAGTTTCATGTTGGGTGGGAAACAAACAGTAAAGAAGCCATTATCTGTATTTTTTAACTGAAGCCATTATCTGCCTGCTATTATTGGTTTTGGGTCTATCCACAGGTTGCTACCATCACTCTGGATTTCTACATGCACTCCTTACATAATCTCACTATGTTTTATTCCTATGCATGACAGTTATTGTAAACAATGGAACTGAACATGTAGAGCAAAAGAGACGAGCCTTGCGTGGCAATAAAATTTCATGCAGACGTCGCTCCATGGTAGGCGCAAAGGCAACCCCCTCCACGCATTTCGGATTGTAATCGAGAGGAAGATATCTGTTCTGAGGGGGATTCAGAAGGAGAAGACAACTCCTATTTACCCCCTGAGGTCTTCACTCTAACTTGGCATGCTGATGTTGGTTATATCATGCATATGGTGTCTTGCATTGCTTACTTTATACATCAAATATGTCATCTGCTTAGTTTAGACATCCTTTGTGCGAATGCCATCTGTTTAGTTTATTCGTCGTTTATGTGAATTATGCAACGCCATCTTGTTTAGCCAGGCATCATATATGTGAATTTTGCAATGCCATCCTGCTTAGCCAGTCATCTTATATGTAAATTATATCAGGCCATCCTTTTTTTTGTTACATATTACATTTGTCAAAAATGTTAGTACATTCAACTGCTCTTCGTGTGCATAAGCCATTTGACACGGTGATGGCAAATTCTGGAGTGAAAACAAGGTCTTCAGAGCAGACTATGCTATCTGATGAAGCGCATATCTCGCTGGTTACGGATAGCTCCCCAGAGGAGGATTCAGAGACAGATGACTCGTCCTATTCCCCCCCGAGGTGTATGCTCTAACTTGGCAGGGTTATGTTGCTCATATCATGCGTATGGTGTCTCGCATTGCTATGTCATTTGATTAGTTTAGACATGCTTTGTGTGAATGCCACCTGTTCAGTGTCTAATTACCATATATGTGAATTATGCATTGCCATCTTGTTGCAAGACATTATATATGTGAATTATACAATGCTATCTTGTTGCAAAGGCATTATATAAGTGAATTATGCAATGCCATGCTGTTTAGCCAATCATCATGTATGTGAATTATATGATGCTATCATTTTTTTGTATTACGTGTTCCATTTGTCGACAACGTTTGTATATTCAACTACTCTTCCTGTGCATCAGCCATTTGAAGCGGTGATGGAAGTATCTGGAGTGAAAACAAGGTATTCAGAGCAGACAATGCTACCTGCTGAAGCAGACATCTTGCTGGTTACAGAGAGCTCCTCAGAGGAGGATTCAGAGACTGATGACCAGTCCTATTTCCCCCCTGAGGTCTATGCTGAAACTTGGCAGGGTTATATTACCCATGTCATGCATGTTGTCTTGCATTGCTTAGTTTTTACATCATATATGGATTGCCATCTGCTTACTTGCTTACTATATAAATCATATATTTGAATTATATCATGCCATCATGTTTACATAGTACATACACATCATCTATCTGAATTATGGCATGGGAACCCATTTAATAAAGACATCATATAGTTATATCATCTCATCCTGTTTAGTGTTTACAGTCATCATATTTTGAATTATGGCATTCTATCCGTGAATGTATGTGAATTATGGCATGCAAACCTATTTAATAAACACATTATATAGTTATGTCATGTCACCCTGTTTACATAGTCTCATATTTTGAACTATGTCTTTCCATCTTTTTTAGTTAGCCATCATAATGTGAAATTGTGTCATGCTATCCTGTTTAGTTAGCCATCGTATATGTGAAATTGTGTCATGCTATCCTGTTTGGTTAGACAACATAAATATGAATTATTTCATGCCCTCTTTTATTCCCCACTATCCATTGCACCTGTCTATCATACAATGTCTATACTTTCAATTACTTTTCTTGTTTATCAGCCATTTGAATTGGAGAGCGTGATGGCAGTATCTAAGGGAGTAACAACACGGTCTTCAGAAAAGATAGTGCTACCAGTTGATGCAGATAGAACCATGGTTGTACTTGCCCAAGGACCAGATCCACCACACATAACCCAGACTCTCGAAGATTGTACCCCTACCCAGTTGGACAGAGAACCAGCTACACCCCTTCTAACCCCAACCCCGGCAGATAGTAACCCAGTTCCAGTTGACACAGCACCGTCTCCACCACAGAGCACCCAAACACGAGCAGTTAGTAAGGGAACTGCAGTGCCCAAAGCACGAGGACCACCACTCCGAATCCCAACTCAACGCTTACAGGAGAAGAAGATTTGTTCTCAAGTCAGGTTCTATAGCTATGGTTCATACTCCTTTGCTCTTGCATTACTGTATTTACTCATACCAACTATTTTTAAATTTGAAGGATGGAATTGAAACTCCAATGGCGCAACAGGTATGTTTTAAACCTGTTTCTTTAACTGGTTTGCTGTTGTAACCTGCTCTATGTTGATTTTAGTTTCAATTGAATAAACAGTTATGTTCTCACGTCATGCACATTACAAGTGTTGTTATTGCTCTATAGTTACCCACACTTATATTCTGTCTATTCTTCTTTGTCTTGAAAAAATATTATTTGAACTGTGTCTCTATCTTGATTTGGCAACAAAAACTAGAATGATATAGACCATAAAGTGACCATGGTACATAGATATATGTTTGTTTCATGCTGTTATCCTATCCACTTTACTACTGAACTCATTTACCAAAATGAGTTTCATATACAACATGGTAAACATGTGATGTGTCTGCTTGTTTCTCTTTTAGAATGCGGACAAAATATTGGAGAACAGTACCGCGTTATCCAATGGTAGAGGAAGTAATGCAGATAAGGTTCAAGATAGTGAGACATCCATGTTGGTCTCCAAGAAAGCTGATAAAAACTATCTTGACGACAGTGAGGGAACCCAAAAGTCCTGTCTTGATGTAGTGTTCGAGTTACTGGCCACTACTGCTGGCACAAGCTCTTCGAACTCGCTGCCTGAATCAGTTCGTCTTCTTGAGTCTCAACTTCAAGTTGAAAGACATCAATCAGATGTGCTGCGACAGGAAGCTGAAGGACTGAGGAAGTCCCTGCAGAATTCAGATGCATATTTTCTGGTGCAACAGCAAGCGCTGGAGGATTTAGGCACCAAACAAGAGATAGTTAATAAGCTTGCTAAGCATCTTGCCAGCATTATGGGTACCTAGGATATTGTTTCTTGAGATCTTCTGAAGTGGTTTCAGTTCTGGATTTGTTTTGCTACGGCGTTTATTTGCGCTGGTCGCCAACTTTGACAACCAGTGTATATGATATGCTGCTTTGTTCCCTATATTTGCACTGGTGGCGAACTTTGATGCCGAGTGGATGTAATATGTGTGATAGCCGTGATAGCCTAGCGTTAGTTGCTTTCTTATTTATTTCCTTGTTGTCTTGTTTATTTGTTTGCTTGTAGTCATTGCAGTTCTTTTTCCGCGGTTAGCTAGTGGCTGCAATAACCTATTTTTTAAAACTAGGCCACAATAACCATGGGCTAATATTTACTGTAGTGACACTGGGCCTCCTACTGGCCATAGAAACAGTGGGCCTTCTACGGGCCGTAGAAACAATGGGCCTTCTACGGGCCGTAGAAACAATGGGCCTTCTGCGGGCCGTATCATCAATGGGCCGTATGATCGATTGGCCAAACATAGGCCAAACAGACCGCATTATGGCCGTAAATGGGCTAGAGTTGGAATCGTCCGTTCATGGGCCGACCATAACGGGCCATTGTTAATAGGCCGTATTTGGTGATGCTATGAAAATGGCCCAACAGACAAACGGTCCACAAACGGGTCGACTGTAACGACGGGCTGAATTTGGCCCACAAGCAGAAAATGACAGTAACGGGCCGTAAGTAACCGAATGCTGCAAATGAGCCCAAGAATAAATGGGCCCTCAGAAGGCCGAAAGTTAACTTGGGCTGGAAACGGCTCAACGGAATAACGGGCCGTTAATGGGTATAAAGTGATACACTGTTCATTACGGGCCAGTTTCACCACGAGCCGTTAATGGGTGTAAAGTAATACACTATTCATTACGGGCCAGTTTCAGCACGGGCCGCTAATGGGCCAAGAGTTACAAAGGGCCTCATATGGGCCGAAAGACGTCATGGGCTATACATGGGCCAGAAGTGAAAACGGGCTAGAATCATATTGGATGGCCCAGATGACGCTACTGGGCCTAATTCGGGTAGGGCGTAACGGGCCTTGGGTTAGCGGGCTGTAAATGGGCTATATGCGAACAGGCCGTTAACAGGCTTTCCATGGGCCGGCCCGCCAGCTTTTGACCAAGTCAAACGGGCCGGCCTTTTCACAGGAATGGGCCACTGTTGGGCCGTGCCACGTGTCGACGTATCATAGGCGCCTTCTGTCCAGTGAGTGGATGACATCTGTCCCAACGATGAGCCGACACGTGTTTCCTCTAGCCAATGATGATTTTACACGTGGAAAATCCCCATTGGTCGGGGCTGTTAACGGGTTATCGGATCCAAAACCCGACCTGATAGCTTAACGGCGTTCCGTTACGGTGGATGCCACGTGTCGGTCACCCTTGACGAAAGCACTTCTGTGACGCGCGATTTATCGTCATGGAAGTGGACACTTCCGTGATGATAATTTTGGTAATGTCATGGAACACCTCTACGACAGCACAGGTATGAATATCTTGATTCTGTCATAAATTTTTCATGGATGTACATGCATGACAAAAAACGCGACCTACTGTGACAAACACATATCATCACGGAAGTGTATTTTTTTTGTAGTGTTAGGATCAGAAGAAACACTCTTAGTAGTAAATAATTTCATAAGTTCATCCATCTTTCCACTCAAAACATTAATTTCTTCTATTGCATGCACTTTTTTATTAGTAGATCTTTCAGTGTGCCATTAAGAATAATTAACCATAATATTATCTAGGAGTTTAGTAGCTTCTCCTAAAGTGATTTCCATAAAAGTGCCTCCCGCGGCCGAATCTAAAAGATTTCTAGAAGCAAAATTCAATCCGGCATAAAAAATTTGTATGATCATCCACATATTCAAACCATGAGTAGAGAAATTACGTATCATTAATTTCATCCTCTCCCAAGATTGTGCAACATTTTCATGACCAAGTTGCTTAAAATTCATAATATCGTTTCTAAGAGAGATGATCTTAGCGGGAGGAAAATACTTAGAGATAAAAGCATCTTTGCACTTATTCCAAGAATCAATACTATTTTTAGGCAAACATGAAAACCAAGCTTTAGCACGATCTCTAAGCAAAAAAGGAAATAGCTTCAATTTAACAATATCATTATCCACATCTTTCTTCTTTTGCATATCACACAAATCAACGAAGCTATTTAGATGGGTAGCGGCATCTTCACTAGGAAGGCCGGCGAATTGATCTTTCATGACAAGATTCAACAAAGCAGCATTGATTCCACAAGATTCAGTATCGGTAAGAGGAGCAATCGGAGTGCTAAGAAAATCATTATTGTTGTTATTGGTAAAGTCACACAATTTAGTATTATCTTGAGCCATCGTGACAAGCAAGCAATCCAACACACGAGCAAACAAGAACCAAGCGAGAATAAAGCAAACGGAAAAGAGAGGGCGAATAAAACGGCAAGGGTGAAGTGGGGGAGAGGAAAACGAGAGGCAAATGGCAAATAATATAATGCGGGAGATAAGGGTTTGTGATGTGTACTTGGTATGTTGACTTTTGCGTAGACTCCCCGGCAACGGCGCCAGAAATCCTTCTTGCTACCTCTTGAGCACTGCGTTGGTTTTCCCTTGAAGAGGAAACGGTGATGCAGCAAAGTAGCGTAAGTATTTCCCTAAGTTTTTGAGAACCAAGGTATCAATCCAGTAGGAGACCACGCACAAGTCCCTCGCACCTACACAAACAATAAATCCTCACAACCAACGCAATAAAGGGGTTGTCAATCCCTTCACGGTCACTTACGAGAGTGAGATCTGATAGATATGATAAGATAATATTTTTGGTATTTTTATGATAAAGATGCAAAGTAAAATAAAAGGCAATAAAAATAGCTAAGTGTTGGAAGATTAATATGATGGAAAATAGACACGGGGGCCATAGGTTTCACTAGAGGCTTCTCTTGAGAGCATAAGTGTTACGGTGGGTGAACAAATTACTGTTGAGCAATTGACAGAATTGAGCATAGTTATGAGAATATCTAGGTATGATCATGTATATAGGCATCGCGTCCGAGACAAGTAGACCGACTCCTGCCTGCATCTACTAGTATTACTCCACACATCGACTGCTATCCAGCATGCATCTAGAGTATTAAGTTCATAAGAACAGAGTAACGCTTTAAGCAAGATGACATGATGTAGAGGGATAAACTCATGCAATATGATATAAACCCCATCTTGTTATCCTCGATGGCAACAATACAATATGTGCCTTGCTGCCCCTACTGTCACTGGGAAAGGACACCGCAAGATTGAACCCAAAGCTAAGCACTTCTCCCATTGCAAGAAAGATCAATCTAGTAGGCCAAACCAAACTGATAATTCGAAGAGATTTGCAAAGATAACCAATCATACATAAAAAATTCAGAGGAGATTCAAATATTGTTCATAGATAAACTTGATCATAAACCCACAATTCATCGGTCTCAACAAACACACCGCAAAAGAAGATTACATCGAATAGATCTCCACAAGAGAGGGGGAGAACATTGTATTGAGATCCAAAAAGAGAGAAGAAGCCATCTAGCTAATAACTATGGACCCGAAGGTCTGAGGTAAACTACTCAGACATCATCGGAGAGGCTATGGTGTTGATGTAGAAGCCCTCCGTGATCAATGCCCCCTCCGGCGGAGCTCCGGAAAAGGCCCCAAGATGGGATCTCACGGGTACAGAAGGTTGCGGCGACGGAATTAGGTTTTTGGGTCTGTATCTGGTAGTTTGGGGGTACGTAGGTATATATAGGAGGAAGAAGTACGTCGGTGGAGCAACATGGGGCCCACGAGGGTGGAGGGCGCGCCCAGGGGGGTTGGCACGCCCCCCTACCTCGTGCCCTCCTGGTTGATGTCTTGACGTAGGGTCCAAGTCCTCTGGATCACGTTCGTTCCGAAAATCACGTTCCCGAAGGTTTCATTCCGTTTGGACTCCATTTGATATTCTTTTTCTGCGAAACTCTGAAATAGGCAAAAAATAACAATTCTGGATTGGGCCTCCGGTTAATAGGTTAGTCCCAAAAATAATATAAAATTGTATAATAAAGCCCATTAATGTCCAAAACATAATATAATATAGCATTGGAACAATAAAAAATTATAGATACGTTGGAGACGTATCATCACTCCCTTCACGGCCACTTGCAAAAGTGAGATCTGATAAAGATGATAAGATAATATTTTTGGTATTTTTATGATAAAGACTAAAAGTAAAGAAAGAAAAATAAACGGTAATAGAAATAGCTTGTTAACGGGAGATTAATATGATGAAAAATAGATCCGGGGCCCATAGGTTTCACTAGTGGCTTCTCTCATGATATCATAAGTATTACGGTGGGTAAACAAATTACTGTCGAGCAATTGATAGAATTGAGCATAGTTATGAGAGTATCTAGGTATGATCATGTATATAGGCATCACGTCCGTGACAAGTAGACCGACTCCTACCTACATCTACTACTATTACTCCACACATCGACCGCTATCCAGCATGCATCTAGAGTATTAAGTTCATAAGAACGGAGTAACGCTTTAAGCAAGATGACATGATGTAGAGGGACAAACTCATGCAATATGATATAAACCCCATCTCTTTATCCTCGATGGCAACAATACAATACGTGTCGTTTCCCCTACTGTCACTGGGATCGAGCACCGCAAGATTGAACCCAAAGCTAAGCACTTCTCCCATTGCAAGAAAGATCAATCTAGTAGGCCAAACCAAACTGATAATTCAAAAAGACTTGCAAAGATAACCAATCATACATAAAAGAATTCAGAGGAGATTCAAATATTGTTCATAGATAATCTTGATCATAAACCCACAATTCATCGGATCTCGACAAACACACCGCAAAAGAAGATTACATCGAATAGATCTCCAAGAGAATCGAGGAGAACTTTGTATTGAGATCCAAAGAGAGAGAAGAAGCCATCTAGCTAATAACTATGGACCCGAAGGTCTGAGGTAAACTACTCACACATCATCGGAGAGGCTATGGTGTGGATGTATAAGCCCTCCGTGATCGATGCCCCCTCCGGCGGAGCACCGGAAAAGGCCCCAAGATGGGATCTCACGGGTACAGAAGGTTGCGGTGATGGAAATAGGGTTTTTGCTCCGTCTCTGATGTTTTTGGGGTACGTAGGTATATATAGGAGGAAGAAGTAGGTCGGTGGCCCGCCCAGGGGGGGGGGGGGTAGGCGCGCCCCCCTGCCTCGTGGCTTCCTCGTTGATTGCTTGACGTCCACTCCATGTCCTCTGGATCACGTTTGTTCCCAAAATCACGTTCCCGAAGGTTTCATTCCGTTTGGACTTCGTTTGATATCCTTTTCCTTCGAAACACTGAAATAGGAAAAAAACAGCAATTTGGGCTGGGCCTCCAGTTAATAGGTTAGTCCCAAAAATAATATAAAAGTGCATAATAAAGCCCATTAAACATCCAAAACAGAAAATATAATAGCATGGAACAATAAAAAATTATAGATACGTTGGATATGTATCAAGCATCCCCAAGCTTAATTCCTGCTCGTCCTCGAGTAGGTAAATGATAAAAACAGAATTTTTGATGTGGAATGCTACTTAGCATAATTTTCAATGTAATTGTCTTAATTGTGGCATGAATGTTCAGATCCAAAAGATTCAAGATAAAAGTTTTAATATTGACATAAAAATAATAATACTTCAAGCATACTAACAAAGCAATCATGTCTTCTCAAAATAACATGGCCAAAGAAAGTTATCCCTACAAAATCATATAGTCTGGCTATGCTCTATCTTCATCACACAAAGTATTTAATCATGCACAACCTGATGACAAGCCAAGCAATTGTTTCATACTTTTGATGTTCTCAAACTTTTTCAATATTCACGCAATACATGAGCGTGAGCCATGGACATAGCACTATATGTGGAATAGAATGGTGGTTGTGGAGAAGACAAAAAAAGAATAAGATAGTCTCACATCAACTAGGCGTATCAATGGGATATGGAGATGCCCATCAATAGATATCAATGTCAGTGAGTAGGGATTGCCATGCAACGGGTGCACTAGAGCTATAAGTGTATGAAAGCTCAACAAAAGAAACTAAGTGGGCATGCATCCAACTCGCTTGCTCATGAAGACCTAGGGCATTTTGAGGAAGCCTATCATTGGAATATACAAGCCAAGTTCTATAATGTAAAATTCCCACTAGTATATGAAAGTGACAACATAGGAGACTCTCTATCATGAAGTTCATGGTGCTACTTTGAACCACAAGTGTGGTAAAAGGATAGTAACATTGTCCCTTCTCTCTTTTTCTCTCATTTTTTTATTTGGGCCTTTTCTCTTTTTCTTTATGGCCTCTTTTTTTTTCCTTTTTTTCTTTTTCGTCCGGAGTCTCATCCCGACTTGTGGGGGAATCATAGTCTCCATCATCCTTTCCTCACTGGGACAATGCTCTAATAATGATGATCATCACACTTTTATTTACTTACAACTCAATACTTAGAATAAAAATATGACTCTATGTGAATGCCTCCGGCGGAGTACCGGGATATGCAATGCATCAAGAGTGACATGTATGAAAATTATGAACGGTGGCTTTGCCACAAATACAATGTCAACTACATGATCATGCAAAGCAATATGACAATGATAGAACGTGTCATAGTAAACGGAATGGTGGTAAGTTGCATGGCAATATATCTCGGAATGGCTATGGAAATGCCATAATAGGTAGGTATGGTGGCTGTTTTGAGGAAGGTAATGGTGCGTGTATGGTACTGGCGAAAGTTGTGCGATACTAGAGAGACTAGCAATGGTGGAAGGGTGAGAGTGCGTATAATCCATGGACTCAACATTAGTCATAAAGAAATCACATACTTATTGCAAAAATCTATTAGTTATCGAAACAAAGTACTACGCGCATGCTCCTAGGGGGATAGATTGGTAGGAAAAGACCATCGCTCGTCCCCGACCGCCACTCATAAGGAAGACAATCAATAAATAAATCATGCTCCGACTTCATTACATAACGATTCACCATACGTGCATGCTACGGGAATCACAAACTTTAACACAAGTATTTCTCAAATTCACAACTACTCAACTAGCATGACTCTAACTAGTAAGATGCCCGTGCTACGCTACGGGATCACAGAGGTCGAAAATCAGATGAAACATTGTTTACTTACTATGTTACAGTCTGTGTTATAGAATAGTAAAAAACAAATGTTGAGGCATTGATCAAAGTGATATTATATTGTTGATATATACACAACGAGCACAATCGAACATATTGTTTTTACCTGATAAACCCTTTCGTCCAACCAAACATTTTCTTATCCATCTTCACTTTGTAGGAGACTTTTTCTCTTTATGGGCTTTCTCATAGCCTGCTCTGTTCTATATTGAGGGAACAAAGAGCATGCAACGCATAGAAAATCCATCCACACACATGTGCCTACTGGGACAACATTGACCAGCTTTATCTCTGAATCCAAATCGGTCTATCTTAGGCTCCCCTTTGCTTGATACAACACTTCCGAACCGTGCACCATTCTCCGCTAGAAGTGGTGACACATTAAGCACCTCACTTTAACATAAACATAACATCAATAATGGAACAAGAACACAACAATATCAATATTTGTACCCGCAAATCTAAGCACTGGAAGTGCAACAACTATTAAATTCCATCCTTCGGCTCCCATTTGATGGGCCCAACCTGTTAGCATATATCTTGTTCATTCATCTGCCCTTATCCCGCATCATCATCTCTCCATGTATCTGAGCATTATACAATGCAACAAGCAACCAATCGGTAAAACATAATGGTAAATGATGTCTCAAATAAAGTGATGTAATATTTCAAACCACTTTGCACACTGAAGAGAAAAATATGTCATATCACATAATATAGTATCTTCAAGCATAGCAATATGTCAGTGTGGTGAACCAATATTAAATATTGCTAATTTGCTAAGTGTGTTGAAGTCCCACTAAGCTAGACTACCATAGCAACATGATGTTCCATGGGCCGCCGATGTTCCAACATTGGCTTCATCAATGGAAAGCGTGCATGTGTCTCAACGGATAACTCTGGATTATGGAAAATGCGCCGATTGCGCTCACACCAGATCTCCCAAACTACCAACAAGGCAAGCCATCTCTAGTACATATTATCATGTCCAACCTTAGAACAACTACTGCAACAGAACTACTCCTTTCCTTGGAATAGTTTTAGATAACAAAACAAGTTGTCATATTACCTATTCAACATTGCTCATTTCATTCCCATATATGTTGGTGAACGTAGCAGAAATTTAAAATTTTCTACGTACCACCAAGATCAATCTATGAAGTCATCTAGCAACGAGAGAGAGGGGAGTGCATCTACATACCCTTGTAGATCGCGCGCGGAAGCGTTCAAGAGAACGGGGTTGATGGAGTCGTACTCATCGTGATCCAAATCACCGATGATCCTAGCGCCGAACGGACGGCACCTCCGCGTTCAACACACGTACGGAGCGGAGACGTCTCCTCCTTCTTGATCCAGCAAGGGGGGAGGAGAAGTTAATGGAGATCCAGCAGCACGACGGCGTGGTGGTGGAAGTAGCGAGATCCCGGCAGGGCTTCGCCAAGCGCAAGCGGGGAGGAAGAGGTGTCACGGGAGGGAGGGAGGCGCCAGGGCTTGGGGTGCTGCTCCCATGCGCCTCCCCACTATATATAGGGGTGGAGGGGGCTGGTTTCTTGCCCTCCAAGTCCATTGGGGCGTTGGCAAAGGTGGGGGAAGGAAATCCCAGCATTTCCCTTCCCCACCGATTGTTATCCCCTTTTTTTTAGGGATCTTGAGCTTATCCCTTCGGGATATGATCTTATTCCTTCTAAGGTGGGACCTTGGTGCGCCTTGAATAGGGGTGTGGGGCCTTGCCCCCACTACCCACGTTCATGTGGGTCCCCCCATGCAGGTGGGCCCCACTTTGGAACCTTCTAGAACCTTCCCGGTACAATACCGAAAAATCCCGAACATTTTCCGGTGGCCAAAATAGGACTTCCCATATATAAATCTTCACCTCCGGACCATTCCGGAACTCCTCATGACGTCCGGGATCTCATCCGGGACTCCGGACAACTTTCGGTTAACCGCATACTAATATCTCTACAACTCTAGCGTCACCGAACCTTAAGTGTGTAGACCCTACGGGTTCGGGAGACATGCAGACATGACCGAGACGACTCTCCGGTCAATAACCAACAGCGGGATCTGGATACCCATGTTGGCTCCCACATGTTCTACGATGATCTTATCGGATGAACCACGATGTCGAGTATTCAATCAATCCCGTATACAATTCCCTTTGTCAATTGGTACGTTACTTGCCCGAGATTCGATTGTCGGTATCCCAATACCTTGTTCAATCTCGTTACCGGCAAGTCACTTTACTCGTACCGTAACGCATGATCCCGTGGCTAATTCCTTAGTCACATTGAGCTCATTATGATGATGCATTACCGAGTGGGCCCAGAGATACCTCTCCGTCATACGGAGTGACAAATCCATGTCTTGATTCGTGCCAACCCAACAGACACTTTCGGAGATACCTGTAGTGCACCTTTATAGCCACCCAGTTACGTTGTGACGTTTGGTACACCAAAAGCATTCCTACGGTATCCGGGAATTGTACAATCTCATGGTCTAAGGAAATGATACTTGACATTAGAAAAGCTCTAGCAAACGAACTACACGATCTTGTGCTATGCTTAGGATTGGGTCTTGTCCATCACATCATTCTCCTAATGATGTGATCCCGTTATCAATGACATCCAATGTCCATGGTCAGGAAACCATAACCATCTATTGATCAATGAGCTAGTCAACTAGAGGCTTACTAGGGACATGTTGTGGTCTATGTATTCACACATGTATTACGGTGTCCAGTTAATACAATTATAGCATGAACAATAGACAATTATCATGAACAAGGAAATACAATAATAACCATTTTATTATTGCCTCTAGGGCATATTTCCAACAGTCTCCCACTTGCACTAGAGTCAATAATCTAGTTCACATCACCATGTGATTAACACTCAAAGTTCACATCGCCATGTGACTAATACCCAAGAGTTTACTAGAGTCAATAATCTAGTTCACATCACCATGTGATTAACACTCAATGAGTTCTAGGGTTTGATCATGTTATGCTTACGAGAGAGGTTTTAGTCAACGGTCTGCAACATTCAGATCTGTGTGTGCTTTACAAATCTCTATGTCATCTTGTAGATGCAGCTACCACGCGCTACTTGGAGCTATTCCAAATAACTTCTCTACTATACGAATCCGGTTCACTACTCAGAGTCATCCGGATTAGTGTCAAAGTTTGCATCGACGTAACCCTTTACGACGAACCCCCTTTCCACCTCCATAATCGAGAAAATTCCTTAGTCCACTAGATACTAAGGATAAGTTCGACCGCTGTCATGTGATCCCTTCCTGGATCACTATTGTACCCCT
Organism: Triticum aestivum; assembly: GCF_018294505.1. Classification (NCBI taxonomy): domain Eukaryota; kingdom Viridiplantae; phylum Streptophyta; class Magnoliopsida; order Poales; family Poaceae; genus Triticum; species Triticum aestivum. The sequence goes on from NC_057814.1 coordinate 544,977,727, forward strand.
TGACTAACTCATGGCAAGGCACACTTCCGGTGCGGTACACAGCATAACATATTGTAGAGCCTACGTATAAAGCATAGGGGACGACCTTCGTCCTTTCTCTTTCTTCTGCCATGGTCAGGTCTTGAGTCTTACTCAATACTCACACCTTGTAACACAGCCAAGAACTCCTTCTTTGCTGATCTATTTTGAACTCCTTCAAAATCTTGTCATAGTATGTATTCATTTGAAAGTACTATTAAGCGTTTTTTATCTATCCTTATCGATCTTGATGCTCAATGTTCAAGTAGCTTAATCCAGGTTTTCCATTAAAAACACTTTTCAATTAACCCTGGATGCTTTCCAGAAATTCTACATCATTTCTGATCAACAATATGTTAACAACATATACTCATCAAAAATTCTATAGTGCTCCCACTCACTTCTTTGGAAATACAAGTTTCTCATGAACTTTGTATAAACCCAAAATCTTTGATCATCTCATCAAAGCGTTCATTCCAACTCCGAGATGCTTACTCCAATCCTTAGAAGGATTGCTGGAGCTTTGCATACTTGTTAGCATCTTTCAGGATTGACAAAACCTTCTGGTTGTATCACATACAACCTTTCCTCAAGAAAATTGTCGAGGAAACAATGTTTTGACATCCTATCTGCAAGATTTCATAAATAATGCAGTAACTACTAATATAATTCTAACAGACTCTTAGCATAGATACGAGTGAGAAAGTCTCATCGCAATCAACTCCTTGAACTTGCCGGAAAACATCTTAACGACAAGTCGAGCTTTCTTAATGGTGACACTTACCATCATTGTCTGTCTTCCCTTTAAAATCCATCTGTACCCAACAGCCTTACGACCATCAAGTAGTTCTTTCAAAGTCTATACTTTGTTTTCATACATGGATCCTCTCGGATTTTATGGCCTCGAGCCATTCGTCAGAATCCGGGCCCACCATCGCTTCTCCATAGCTCGTAGGTTCATTGTTGTCTAGCAACATGACTTCCAAGACAGGATTACGTACCACTCTGAAGTAGTACGCATCCTTGTCGTCCTATGAGGTTTGGTAGTGACTTGATCTGAAGTTTCATGATCACTATCATAAGCTTCCACTTCAATTGGTGTAGGTGCCACAGGAACAACTTCCTGTGCCCTGCTACACATTAGTTGAAGTGACGGTTCAATGACCTCATCAAGTCTCCACCATCCTCCCACTCAATTCTTTAAAGAGAAACTTTTCCTCGAGGAAGGACCTGTTTCTCGATACAATCACTTTTGCTTCCAGATCTGAAATAGGAGGTATACCCAACTGTTTTGGGTATTCTATGAAGATGCATTTATCCACTTTGGGTTCGAGCTTATCAGCCTGAAACTTTTTCACATAAGCGTCGCAGCCCCAACCTTTTAAGAAACGACAGCTTAGGTTTCTCTAAACCATAGTTCATACGGTGTCGTCTCAACGGAATTGCGTGGTGCCCTATTTAAAGTGAATGCGGTTGTCTCTAATGCCTAACCCATGAACGATAGTTGTAATTCGATAAGAAACATCATGGTATGCACCATATCCAATAGGGTGCAGTTATGATGTTCGGACACACCATCACAATATGGTGTTCCAGGCGGTATTACTCGTGAAACAATTTCCAGAATTTCTTAATTGTGTGCCAAACTCGTAACTCAGATATTCATCTCTATGATCATATCACAGACATTTTATCCTCTTGTCACGACGATCTTCAACTTCACTCTGAAATTACTTAAACCTTTCAATAATTCAGACTTGTGTTTCATCAAGTAAATATTCTCAGCATCTACTCAAATCATATGTGAAGTAAGAACATAACGATATCCACTGCGTGCGTCAGCACTCATTGGACTGCACACATCAAATGTATTACTTCCAACAAGTTGCTCTCTTGTTCCATGTTACTGAAAACGAGGCCTTTCAGTCATCTTGCCCATGTGGTATGATTTGCATGTCTCAAGTGATTCAAAATCAAGTGAGTCCAAATGATCCATCTGTATGGACTTTCTTCATGCATATATACTAATAGACATGGTTCACATGTCTCAATCTTTTCAAAAACGAGTGAGTCCAAAGATCCATCAACATGGAGCTTCTTCATGCGTTTTATACCAATATGACTCAAGTGGCAGTGCCACAAGTATGTGGTACTATCATTACTATATTATATCTTTTGGCATGAACATGTGTATCACTACGATCGAGATTCAACAAACCATTCATTTTAGGTGCAAGACCATTGAAGGTATTATTCAAATAGACAGAGTAACCATTATTCTCCTTTAATGAATAACCGTATTGCGATAAACATAATCCAATCATGTCTATGCTTAACGCAAACACCAAATAATTATTATTCATGTTTAACCCCAATCTCGATGGTAGAGGGAGCATGCGATGCTTGATCACATCAACCTTGGAAACACTTCCAACACATATCGTCATCTCACCTTTAGCTAGTCTCCGTTTATTCCGCAGCTTTTATTTCGAGTTACTAACACTTAGCAACCGAACCGGTATCTAATACCCTGGTGCTACTAGGTGTACTAGTAAAGTACACATTAATATAATGTATATCCAATATACTTTTGTCAACCTTGCCAGCCTTCTCATCTACGAAGTATCTAGGGTAGTTCTGCTTCAATGACCGTTCCCCTCATTTCAGAAGCACTTAATCTCGGGTTTGGGTTCAACCTTGGGTTTCTTCACTAGAGCAACAACTGATTTGCCGTTTCATGAAGTATCCCTTCTTGCCCTTGCCCTTCTAGAAACTAGTGGTTTTACTAACCATCAACAATTGATGCTCCTTCTTGATTTCTACTTTCGCGGTGTCAAACATTGCGAGTTGCTCAAGGATCATCATGTCTATCCCTGATATGTTATAGTTCATCACGAATCTCTAATAGCTTGGTGGCAGTGACTATGGAGAACCATCACTATCTCATCTGGAAGATTAACTCCCACTCGATTCAAGTGATTGTAGTACTCAGACAATCTGAGCACATGCTCAATGATTGAGCTTTTCTCCCTTAGTTTGCAGGCTTAAAAAACTTGTCAGAGGTCTCATACCTCTTGACGTGGGCATTAGTCTGAAATCCCAATTTCAGTCTTTGGAACATCTCATATGTTCTGCGACGTTTCAAAACCGTCTTTGGTGCCACAATTTTAAACCATTAGCATCACACACTAAACTATCACGTAGTCATCAAAACGTGTATGTCAGATGTTTCATAACATCTACAGACGACGCTCGAGGTTCAGCACACCGAGCGGTGCATTAAGGACATAAGCCTTGTGTGCAGTAATGAGGACAATCCTCAGTTTAGGGACCCAGTCCGCATAATTGCTACTATCAACTTTCAACTAAATTTTCTGTAGGAACATATCTTAGTAGAACTAAAGCGTAAGCTACAACATTATTTGCAAAGACCTTTTGACTATGTTCATGATAATTAAGTTCATCTGATTATTTAATGAACTCCCACTTAGATAGACATCCCTCTAGTCATCTAAGTGATACATGATCCGAATCGACTAGGCCGTGTCCGATCATCGCGTGAGACGGACTAGTCATCATCGGTGAACATCTCCATGTTGATCGTATCTACTATACGACTCATGTTCGACCTTTCGGTCTCTTGTGTTCCGAGGCCATGTCTGTACATGCTAGGCTCGTCAAGTCAACCTAGGTGTTTTGCTTGTGTTCCGAGGCCATGTCTATACATGCTAGGCTCGTCAACACCCGTTGTATGCGAAAGTTAGCATCTATCACACCCGATCATCACGTGGTGCTTCGAAACAACGAACCTTCACAACGGTGCACAGTTAGGGGAAACACATCTCTTGAAATTTTAGTGAGGGATCATCTTATTTATGCTACCGTCGTTCTAAGCAAATAAGATGTAAACATGACAAACATCACACGCAAATCATAAAGTGACATGATATGGCCAATATCATCTTGCGCCTTTTGATCTCCATCTTCGAGGCACGGCATGATCACCTTCATCACCGGCATGACACCATGATCTCCATCATCGTGTCTTCATGAAGTTGTCTCGCCAACTATTACTTCTACTACTATGACTAATGGTTAGCAATAAAGTAAAGTATTTACATGGCGTTTTTCATTGACACGCAGGTCATACAACTCCTATGGCTCCTGCCGGTTGTCATACTCATCGATATGCAAGTCGTGATTCCTATTACAAGAACATGATCAATCTCATACATCACATATATATATATAATTCATCACATCCTTTTGGCCATATCACATCACATAGCATACCCTGCAAAAACAAGTTAGACGTCCTCTAATTGTTGTTGCATGTTTTACGTGGCTGTTATGGGTTTCTAGCAAGAACGTTTCTTACCTACGCAAAAGCCACAACGGTGATATGCCAATTGCTATTTACCCTTCATAAGGACCCTCTTCATCGAATCCGATCCGACTAAAGTGGGAGAGACAGACACCCGCTAGCCACCTTATGCATCAAGTGCATGTCAGTCGGTGGAACCTGTCTCACGTAAGTGTACGTGTAAGGTTGGTCCGGGCCGCTTCATCCCACAATGCCGCGAAATCAAGATAAGACTAGTAACGGTAAGCAAATTGAACAAATCATCGCCCACAACTACTTTGTGTTCTACTCGTGCATAGAATCTACGCATAGACCTAGCTCATGATGCCACTGTTGGGGAACGTAGCAGAAATTTCAAATTTTCTACGTATCACCAAGATCAATCTATGAAGTCATCTAGCAACAAGAGAGAGAGGGGAGTGCATCTACATACCCTTGTAGATCGCGCGCGGAAGCGTTCAAGAGAACGGGGTTGATGGAGTCGTACTCGTCGTGATCCAAATCACCGATGATCCTAGCGCCGAACGGACGGCACCTCCGCGTTCAACACACGTACGGAGCGGGGACGTCTCCTCCTTCTTGATCCAGCAAGGGGGAGGAGAAGTTGATGGAGATCCAGCAGCACGACGGCGTGGTGGTGGAAGTAGCGGGATCCCGGCAGGGCTTCGCCAAGCGCAAGCGGGGAGAGGAAGAGGTGTCACGGGAGGGAGGGAGGCGCCAGGGCTTGGGGTGCTGCTCCCATGCGCCTCCCCACTATATATAGGGGTGGAGGGGGCTGGTTTCTTGCCCTCCAAGTCCATTGGGGCATTGGCAAAGGTGGGGGAGGATTTCCTTCCCCACCGATTGTTATCCCCCTTTTTTTAGGGATCTTGATCTTATCCCTTCGGGATATGATCTTTTTCCTTCTAAGGTGGGATCTTGGTGCGCCTTGACTAGGGGTGTGGGGCCTTGCCCCCACTACCCACGTTCATGTGGGTCCCCCCATGCAGGTGGGCCCCACTTCGGAACCTTCTAGAACCTTCCCGGTACAATACCGAAAAATCCCGAACATTTTCCGGTGGCCAAAATAGGACTTCCCATATATAAATCTTTACCTCCGGACCATTCTGGAACTCCTCGTCACATCCGGGATCTCATCCGAGACTCCGAACAACTTTCGGTTAACCACATACTAATATCTCTACAACTCTAGCGTCACCGAACGTTAAGTGTGTAGACCATACGGGTTCGGGAGACATGCAGACATGACCGAGACGACTCTCCGGTCAATAACCAACAGCGGGATCTAGATACCCATGTTGGCTCCGACATGTTCTACGATGATCTCATCGGATGAACCACGATGTCAAGGATTCAATCAATCCCATATACAATTCCCTTTGTCAATCGGTACGTTACTTGCCCGAGATTCGATCGTCGGTATCCCAATACCTTGTTCAATCTCGTTACCGGCAAGTCACTTTACTCGTACCGTAACGCATGATCCCGTGGCTAACTCCTTAGTCACATTGAGCTCATTATGATGATGCATTACCGAGTGGGCCCAGAGATACCTCTCCGTCATACGGAGTGACAAATCCCAGTCTCGATTCGTGGCAACCCAACAGACACTTTCGGAGATACCTGTAGCGTACCTTTATAGTCACCCAGTTACGTTGTGACGTTTGGTACACTCAAAGCATTCCTACGGTATCCGGGAGTTGCACAATCTCATGGTCTAAGGAAATGATACTTGACATTAGAAAAGCTCTAGCAAACGAACCACACGATCTTGTGCTATGCTTAGGATTGGGTCTTGTCCATCACATCATTCTCCTAATGATGTGATCCCGTTATCAATGACATCCAATGTCCATGGTCAGGAAACCATAACCATCTATTGATCAACGAGCTAGTCAACTAGAGGCTTACTAGGGACATGTTGTGGTCTATGTATTCACACATGTATTACGGTTTCCAGTTAATACAATTATAGCATGAACAACGAACAATTATCATGAACAAGGAAATACAATAATAACCATTTTATTATTGCCTCTAGGGCATATTTCCAACAATATATTACGCACACCAAGACTTAAATGTCAAGATAAATGGCAGTAGTTAACAGATCTAAATAACGTACATACTATAGCTTGAACACACTTATAAATGGTTCCAGGACAAACAGAATGAAGTAAGAAGTATTTGACTGAATACTGTTTCTAAATATGTAGAAGATTCTAGAAAAGATATCACTAATAGAAATAGTAGATGGCTTCTTGTACCATATATTATGTACTCCATCCATTCCAAAATAAGTGTCATGGTTTTAGTTCAAAGCCAAAAGAGAAACTAACATTACGAGTCCACTGCAGAACAGGAAAAATATGGGGTCGTGGCTCATTTTGTATCCGGCATCACAGACTAACTTGCAGTACTTCTCTTTACTTTCTCTTTATATTAAAATGTAGTTTACATGGGACAAAAAGCAATGCAACCTATTTCCTTTCAAAATCCATTAAATGCACCACTTGGAAATATCAAAACCCCATATAATTAATGAAGAGTGATGGAACATATGCGTTCTTCTGAATAAAACAAAATTAATTTAATTCAGCCTATGGATTGGACTACTCTATTTTACTGGACAATCATATATAGATCCTATATTATTATTTTTGCGGTGAATAATAATTTCAATATGATGTTAAATAGTGCCCATGCAGAGTGTAAATCAATTAGCTGAACTCGGGTGACTGGTCTTAATTCGGTAGGATGTGCCTGAGATTCTTCTTACTTCCATATGCAGGACACAGGAGTACATGGTGCATTGTTGTTGCGTTTGCCAAAACAGAAGCATATGAAAGCTAGCTACAGGCATACTCTTGTTAGGATTTTAGATAGTACAGAAAATGAAATCCTTCTAATTCCTAGCAGAGTTACATAACAGCCAATAAGTAAAACCTTCTAATGCCTAGGATCAAAATAAACATAGGAATAAGCACCATTTATCATGCCCAAATAATCTGCATCTTTGCAAAGCGTTGACCTACTTTTCCTCAAGGAGATCCAGAATTAAAGGAATCAAGCAGCATCCACATGTGCGGGGCAATGCTTTCTCGTCAACACTGAAGTGTCATCGATGTTGGCTAGAGGAGTAGAGGATGACGACACACTGTAGGAATCTGAGCGGCCCAACATCCTTATGTGTGCACAACGTGAGAAACCTTGGTGGAAAATCAAGGAATAAGGTTATATAGTTATATTAGATCACATCCATGGTTTCTGAAGTAAGAGTCGGCATGATCAAGGGCTTGATGATTTGTTTTATTTTGAGACTTTCTAGGCTATTTGTCCAAAGGAGACAATGATTCATAGCTCAGGCTAGTATATAGGAACCAGGGTGGTTGGCGTTGACACCCACAGACGAGGTATAGGCAGAGATGATCTAAGATAATTCTACTACAGCCAAACCGAGTGCCATGATATTTATATTCAAGTAACTTGGATCACGAGGTGGAAAAGTACAGCCTTGGGCATCAGGCATATCATTATACTATAATGAACAAAGTAACGGACTAATTGGTATCATAAAAAATAATCAAATACGTATGTAGGAGCATCGAAATCATGATACATACATGCAGGAGAACGTATCTTGCCTGACAATTTTCTGCCTTTTCCTAGCCCCTATTCTCCTGCCTGATCTCCAACCCATCTCTTCGTGCCTCCTGCAGTTTGGGAGGAGAAAGCTGCGATGTGAGATTATAGAAAGAGCTATACTGCAATTTAATAAATCAGGCTAAGTAGATGTGAGAAACGACATGAGTTATAAAGACAGCCTAGTGAACTGATTAACGGTCGGCAGCAACGATGATTGCAATCTGAACCCTAGCTTTGTGTACATGGTGTGGAGCTCCTTGGGGACCAGCGGGTACCTGAAGGGGGTGGCCTTGGAGCCCGTCGGTGGAGAAAAATGAGTAGCATCTGGCGGCGCTGCCACCGGGGATGAGCAGTGCGTAGCCGACAGAGTACTTGCAGCGGCCAACTTCGGAGGAGATGGGGGAGGGGGCCGGAGGAGATGGCGTGGAGGAGGGGGTGGGGTGATGATGGGTGGTGGACTGCTGCGGCAGAGGAGGAGAGGCGTCGAGGAACGAACAGTGTTGGCAGCATATTTGCAGTAGTTGGTGGCGGAGGAGATGGAAAATGAGGCGGAAGAGGTGAGGTCGTGGTCGTGGTGAGTGGTGGGCTGCACGGCAGAGAGGAGTCGTCCGAGGCATTGGGTGCGGACGCCGCCGGCAGCGACTACCTGTGCCAGATCTGAGTTCGGTTGGAGGAAGATGGCGGCGGGATGGGTGTGGAAGGGCCTTGAAGTGAGATACCAAGGTGTTTTCTAGAAGAATATGGAGAGATTGCCGGGTGTCTTTTTGCAAAAGTGCAGAGCTCGCCTCATATGCGTTAGATGCAGATCGAACGGTCAAAATTGATAGATGGCAGGCACACTATCACCATCAAGTCGGATTTTTATAGGAGTAGAGATATCACCATCTTCATATCTCAAAACAATTATCAAGTTAAACTTCTCTTAGTATTCAACGCAACGCACTTATAAGAAAGTTTTTACTAATCTTGGATGCCTATCATATTAGGACTAATTTCACAACTTAAGCAAATTACCATGCTGTTTTGTAGGACTCTCAAAATAATATAAGTGAAGCATGAGAGAATAATAATTTCTATAAAATAAAACCACCACCGTGCTCTAAAAGATATAAGTGAAGCACTATTGCAAAAACTATATAGCTCAAAAGATATAAGTGAAGCATATAGAATATTCTAACAAATTCCGAATCATGTGTGTCAAGGTGTGTACAGCGAGGATGATTGTAGTAAACTAAAAAGCAAAGGCTCAAATCATACAAGACGCTCCAAACAAAACACACATCATGTGGTGAATAAAAATATAGCCCCAAGTAAAGTTACCGATAGACGAAGACGAAAGAGGGGATGCCTTTCAGGGCATCCCCAAGCTTAGGCTTTTGGTTGTCCTTGAATTTTACCTTGGGGTGCCTTGGGCATCCCCAAGCTTAGGCTCTTGCCAATCCTTGTTCCATAATCCATCAAATCTTTACCCAAAACTTGAAAACTTCACAACATAAAACTTAACAGAAAATCTCCTGAGCTCCGTTAGTGAAAGAAAACAAAACACCACTTCAAGGTACTGTAATGAACTCATTATTTATTTATATTGGTGTTAAACTTATTGTATTCCAACTTCTCTATGGTTTATAAACTCTTTTACTAGCCATAGATTCATCAAAATAAGCAAACAACACACGAAAAACAGAATCTGTCAAAAACAGAACAGTCTGTAGTAATCTCTATCTAACGCAAACTTCTGTAACTCAGAAAAATCTACCAAAATAGGACGACCCAGATAATTTGTTTATTGATCTACTGAAATTGGAATCAGTATTTTATCACGTTCTGGTGATTTTAAAAAATTGTTTACGTGAACAGAAAGTTTCTGGAATTTTCAGCAAGATCAAATAACTATCCTCCAAAAAGATCCTATAGGTTTCACTTGGCACAAACACTAATTAAAACATAAAAACAAATCTAACAAGAGGCTAGATCAAAGATTTATTACTAAAAAGCAAGGAAAAATATTGGGTTGTCTCCCAACAAGCGCTTTTCTTTAAAGCCTTTTAGCTAGGCATTGATAAGTTTAATGATGCTCACATGAAAGACAAGAATTGAAGCACAAAGAGAGCATCACAAAACATGTGACAAACACACTTAAGTCTAACATACTTCCTATGCATAGGTATTTTATAAGCAAACAAATTATCGAGGCGAACAAAAACTAGCATATGCAAGGAAGAAGAAAGGAATAATAGCAATCTCAACATAAAGGGAGGTAATTTTGTAACATGAAAATTTCTACAACCATATTTTCCTTTCTCATAATAATTACATGTAGGATCATAATCAAATTCAGCAATATAGATATCACATAAAATATTTTCAACATGATCCACATGCATGCAAAGTTGACACTCTTCCAAAATAGTGGGATTAACATTAACTAAAGTCATGATCTCTCCAAACCCACTTTTATCAAAAATACCATAAGATTGAACATTCTCCAAATATGTGGGATATAAAGTTGACACTCTTCCAAAACCACTTTCAATATTATTGCAAACACTATTATCAATCTCATATTCATCATGGGGCTTAAATAAATTTTCAAGATCATAAGAAGAATCACCCCAATCATGATCATTGCAACAAGTAGTAGACACAGCAAAACTAGCATCCCCAAGCTTAGGGTTTTGCATATTATAAGCACAATTGACATTAACAGAATTTATACTATCATCATTGCAATCATGCTTTTTATTCAAAGATCCATCGTGAATCACTCCATAAAGTACTTCATCACAATTTTCAGATTCACGAATTTCAAGCAAAACTTCATAAAGATAATCTAGTGCACAAAACTCACTAGCAATTGGTTCATCATAATTGGATCTCTTAAAAAGATTAGCAAGCGGATGAGGATCCATAGATCTTAGTTCTCTGTTTAGCAATAAATAAACAACTATTGCAACCAAACGAGCAAACGAGCCAAGTAAGACATCAAAGCAAACGAAAAGACGAACAGAAGAAGGGTGAATAAAACGGCATGGGTGAAGTGGGGGAGAGGAAAACGAGAGGCAAATGGCAAATAATGTAATGCGAGGGATAAGAGTTTGTGATGGGTACTTGGTATGTCTTGACTTGTGCGTAGACTCCCCGGCAACGGCGCCAGAAATCCTTCTTGCTACCTCTTGAGCACTGCGTTGGTTTTCCCTTGAAGAGGAAAGGGTGATGCAGTAAAGTAGCGTAAGTATTTCCCTCAGTTTTTGAGAACCAAGGTATCATTCCAGTAGGAGACCACGCTGAAGTCCCACGCACCTACACAAACAAATAAGAACCTCGCAACCAACGCGATAAAGGGGTTGTCAGTCCCTTCACGGCCACTTGCAAAAGTGAGATCTGATAAAGATGATAAGATATTTTTTTAGTATTTTTATGATAAAGACTAAAAGTAAAGAAAGCAAAATAAACGGTAATAGAAATAGCTTGTTGACGGGAGATTAATATGATGGAAAATAGACCCGGGGGCCATAGGTTTCACTAGTGGCTTCTCTCGAGATAGCATAAGTATTACGGTGGGTAAAAAAATTACTGTCGAGCAATTGATAGAATTGAGCGTAGTTATGAGAGTATCTAGGTATGATCATGTATGTAGGCATCAAGTCCGTGACAAGCAGACCGACTCCTGCCTGCATCTACTACTATTACTCCACACATCGACCGCTATCCAGCATGCATCTAGAGTATTAAGTTCATAAGAATAGAGTAACGCTTTAAGAAAGATGACATGATGTAGAGGGATAAACTCATGCAATATGATATAAACCCCATCTTGTTATCCTCAATGGCAACAATACAATATGTGCCTTGCTGCCCCTACTGTCACTGGGAAAGGACACCGCAAGATTGAACCCAAAGCTAAGCACTTCTCCCATTGCAAGAAAGATCAATCTAGTAGGCCAAACCAAACTGATAATTCGAAGAGATTTGCAAAGATAACCAATCATACATAAAAAAATTCAGAGGAGATTCAAATATTGTTCATAGATAAACTTGATCATAAACCCACAATTCATCGGTCTCAACAAACACACCGCAAAAGAAGATTACATCGAATAGATCTCCACAAGAGAGGGGGAGAACATTGTATTGAGATCCAAAAAGAGAGAAGAAGCCATCTAGCTAATAACTATGGACCCGAAGGTCTGAGGTAAACTACTCAGACATCATCGGAGAGGCTATGGTGTTGATGTAGAAGCCCTCCGTGATCGATGCCCCCTCCGGCGGAGCTCCAGAAAAGGCCCCACGATGGAATTAGGTTTGATAGAATTGAGCATAATTATGAGAGTATCTAGGTATGATCATGTATATAGGCATCACGTCCGTGACAAGTAGACCGACTCCTGCCTACATCTACTACTATTACTCCACACATCGACCGCTATCCAGCATGCATCTAGAGTATTAAGTTCATAAGAACATAGTAACGCTTTAAGCAAGATAACATGATGTAGAGGGATAAACTCATGCAATATGATATAAACCCCATCTTTTTATCCTCGATGGCAACAATACAATACGTGTCGTTTCCCCTACTGTCACTGGGATCGAGCACCGCAAGATTGAACCCAAAGGTAAGCACTTCTCCCATTGCAAGAAAGATCAATCTAGTAGGCCAAACCAAACTGATATTCAGAGGAGATTCAAATATTGATCATAGATAATCTTGATCATAAACCCACAATTCATCGGATCTCGACAAACACACCACAAAAGAAGATTACATCGAATAGATCTCCAAGAGAATCGAGGAGAACTTTGTATAGAGATCCAAAGAGAGAGAAGAAGCCATCTAGCTAATAACTATGGACCCGAAGGTCTGAGGTAAACTACTCACACATCATCGGAGAGGCTATGGTGTTGATGTAGATGCCCTCCGTGATTGATGCCCCCTCCGGCGGAGCGCCGGAAAAGGCCCCAAGATGGGATCTCATGGGTACAGAAGGTTGCGGCGGTGAAAATAGGGTTTTTGCTCCGTATCTGATGTTTTCGGGGTACGTAGGTATAGATAGGAGGAAGAAGTAGGTCGGTGGAGCTATGAGGGGCCCACGAGGGTGGAGGGCGCGCCCAGGGGGTAGGCGCGCCCCCAACCTCGTGGCTTCCTCGTTGATTGCTTGACGTCCACTCCAAGTCCTCTGGATCACGTTTGTTCCAAAAATCACGTTCCCAAAGGCTTCATTCCATTTGGACTCCGTTTGATATCATTTTCCTTCAAAACACTGAAATAGGCAAAAAATAGCAATTTGGGCTGGCCCTCCGGTTAATAGGTTAGGCCCAAAAATAATATAGAAGTGTATAATAAAGCCCATTAAACATCCAAAACAGAATATATAATATCATGGAACAATAAAAAATTATAGATACGTTGCAGACGTATCAGTGTGCACGCCATAAGTACATGTGGTGACGGAGCCCCTGGCGGTAAGGCGTAGTCCAGCTGAGCCTTCTTCATCAGGCTCGATACCACAACTCACAGAAGGCTCTTTGGCAATTTCAAAATAAGAAAAACATATCAATTAATAAGTAGCCTCGCACATACTCTTGCAAATATATTTCTACTAATTAAGTATAGATTTCTACACTATCAAAAGACACAGTACTACACATTTCTACTAAGCATAAATTCTACTAATAAGTATATATGGATTATCTACACTATTAATAGTTCCTTGGATTAAACACTAATAAACATGTGATCGGACTCTACACTAAAGCATATCATTGGATAATTTGCATTTGTAATTACAACAATAAAGCATATCATCGGATTCACTAAGCATATCAAATTACTACAGTTAGTATAACATACCATAGCATGCCGATCGACCATGGTACTTGTCACGCGGGTCACGAATGGCACCCCGACAAAGTCATCACGTGGCGGAATTATGTCCCATAGGTTGCACACCTCCTCCTCGCTCAGCCTCATTCTTTGAGCTACAATGGCTTCATGAAGTGGGTCCTCATCATCTTCATCGAGTGGGTCCTCATCATCTTCATCGAGTGGGTCCTCATCATCTTCATCATCTTCCACCTTGTTGATATAAATGATAGCCAGCTTGGGTCTTTCTGCTCTAAAGGAGAAGCTGATCAACTCACCACCGGTAACACGCATGCGGGCGAGGAAACGGGCCCATCCATCTCCTCCAATCTGCGACATATTGCGTTCTTTCTCGACCTCCATAGTGTAGGGCCCCCAGGAGCCTCAAAGGTCACAGTGTCTCCTGTCAGCTTGTTGAATTTCAACCTTACATTGCATGGGACAATCTGTGTAAAAAAAGCAAAATGACACAATGCAGTAATGCCAACACTAAAAACAAAATAGTTGTTGCATTTCATATAATTTCTTACCGCCGCATGACAAAAACTCGGCTGGAAGTAGATGCCGAACAGCTTACCAGTTGCAAGGCTGCTGGCGCACCTTGACTTGCACAGTCGACATGGTGGTGGTGGTGATCGCGCCATTTTCCTAAAGCAATATGAGCAAAGATGAACGATCCACTTCACAGGAAAGGAAAACAATAACATAATGTGATACTAACAATAGGATCTAGAGATGCTGGAAGTAACCCAATCAAAAAACAGTGGTACACCAACTTCAATATAGCATAAAAAAACAACTTAGCATGGGATGATCAACTAGCCTACTAAATCAACTAAATCAAATGTTCTAAATCAAAATGTTCTAAATCAACTAGCCTACTAAATCAACTAAATCAACTAGCCTACTAAATCAACTAAATAAAAATGTTCTAAATCAACTAAATCAACTAGCCTACTAAATCAACTAAATCAAAATGTTCTAAATCAACTAAATCAACTAGCCTACTAAATCAACTAAATCAACTAGCCTACTAAATCAAAATGTACGAAATCAACTAAATCAACTAGCCTACTAAATCAACTAAATCATATCAACTAAATCAAAATGTTGCATATGAACTAGCCTACTAAATCAAAATGTAGCAGGGAGGAGGGGTTGTGGACGGAGGAGGGAGGAGGGAGGAGGGAGAAGGAGGGGCGACTGGAGGAGGGAGGAGGAAGTAGGACG
>NC_057814.1:544993286-545000017 GCF_018294505.1 Triticum aestivum
GACGGAGGAGGGGGGCGGGAAGGAGGGCGAACAGAGGAGTGGAGGGAGGACGGAGGAGGAGGGGGCAGGGAGGAGGGCGGCCGGCGAAGGATTACCGAGTCCAGGGAGGAGGAGGAGGTGACGGCGGCGCAGAGGGAGGAGGGGTAGGCGAGGGCGGCCGGCGGGGGAAGACCGGCGCGGGGGGATTGAGGGGGAGATCGAGTGAATGTGAGTGTGAGTGTGAGTGGATCGGAGAGAGGAGAGTGAGGGGCGGAAGATAGAATGGCTTAGTAGTAGCACGCTAAAGGCACACACGCTACTGCTAAATGACCTAGCAGTAGCGCCTTTCAATCAAAACGAGCTACTGCTAAGTGTAAACATGTAAAAATATACATCAAAAATACATTAATCATCATTGATCTTTTTGTGTACAATCTGAATTGTCAATATGAGTCCTCACCGGAGCGAGGTGGGACTAAATTTTGTAGTAAACTTAGCAGTAGCGGGTATTGTGAGAATGCGCTACTACTATGATCTGTAGCAATAGCGCTCTTTGTATTAAGGCGTTGCTGCTATAACTAGCTTGGCGGCGGGGTCGTGGCAATTATAGCAGTAGCGCGGTTTATTACAGGTGCGCTACTGCTAGGTCTATTTCAGCAGCGCGTTTTGTTTGCGCGCGCTACTGCTAAGTAGTAGCAGCGCCTTGTTGCAAAGCGCGCTGCTGGTAAGATTCTGTGTATAGGCTTTTCCCTAGTAGTGGAACGGCCCCCGCCGCTGCTGCCCGCCGGTCTGCCTCTACTTCCCTCGCAATCGCTCCACTGCCAGCTGCGTCTCCCACGACCACCCCTCATCCAGCGCGCCTCCGCGCCGGGACGCCGCTGCTCCTCATTCAGTGCGGTGCTCCTCCGCAGCTGTCGGCCCTTGCTCCTTCACCAGCGTGACTGCGCATCGGGCCGCCACTGCTCCTCATCCAGCACGGCGCCCTGCCACCACCGACGGCCCTTGCCCCGTCGCCAACGCGCCGGGCCACCGCCGCTCCTCATCCAGAGCCCTGTCGCCGCCTCGCGCGCCTCTGCGCCCGGCCGCGCGTCCGCTCCATGCCTCCCTGCGCACAAAACGACCGGCCCTCCACACTTCCCATGACATGCCCGGGGAGCTCCTTGTGCGAAAAATCCCTCACCAATTGGCACGCCGATGACATCCATATCCTTTCCGGTAAATCAGGTTGATAAAGGAGCAAGTATTTATGTTTAGTAATATGCTTATACTAATTTCTTCACTTCCCCATGGTTTTATTACCTTCATCCACATGCATCTCCCTTACAATTAGAGGAATGTTCTTCGTTTAATTAGAAAGCAACTGCCTGATGTGAAAATCTGTGAAATCAACAACTGAAGTGGGGTACATCACTGGGATTTTGTGGTGTGTCTCTATCGGAAGTTTGAAGTCACCCCGTGGCCTTCGTTACAGATAATTTTTTTAAAATAATACATTTTTTAAATTCATTTTCAGAAATATTACACCGATTTTTTTTTCAAAAATAATACATAGTCGGCCATCTGGTAGCCGACTGGGTCCAGTCGGCCAGGAGGAAGCCGATAGGTGCCCTGTCGGCTACCAGATGGCCGATTGGGGACCGACAGGATCCAGTCGGCCAGCAGTAAGCCGACTGGGACTAATTAGTCCCAGTCGGCTTACTGCTGACCGATAGGTGCATGTGCCCATTTTTCTTTTACTATTTTTGGTTTTAGTTGTTGTTCTCTATTTATTCTAGCTATCAAATGAATTTGATTTGTGTTGAAACTTTTTGCATAAATTACTAGCAATATTAACAAGCCACATATAAATTTTCATAATTTTTGGAACATCACATATTTACAGTTGTATTTGATAGCTCCTGGTGAATATGGATAGGGTTTAAATTTATTTATCCAAATTGATTTTTTTTCTAAATGAAAAAATATTGAGGAGAATAGTTTAAACATTTTTGTGAAACAATTTGATAAAACTTTTTTGGCTTTTGCATTTGGAACTTGAATTTCAAAGTTGGGTTAATGAAAAAGCCAAAAAAGTTTTCTCAAATTGTTTCACAAAAATGTTTAAACCATTCTCCTCAATATTTTAACATTTATAAAAATAAAAAAATCAATTTAGATAAATAAATTTAAACCCTATCTATATTCACCAGAAGATATCAAAAACAATTGTAAATATGTGATGTTCCAAAAATTATGAAAATTTATATGTGGCTTGTTAATATAGCTAGTAATTTATGCAAACAGTTTCAACACAAAACAAATTCATTTGATAGCTAGAGTAAATAGAAAACAACAACTAAAACCAAAAACTGAAAAAGGAAAATGGTCACATGCACCTATCGGCCAGTAGTAAGCCGACTGGCACTAATTGGCTTACTGCAATTTTGGCTCTGGTCTGTAGCTGAATTTCACCTAAGCCAGTTCATAATTTCCTACTCAATTGGCTGTAGCTGTTTTGTTTCATTTCTTTAATATTTATATTAACTATGTTTATTGGCACAAGGGATTTTGAAAATGTGTCACTAATTAGTCTTTTCGCGGCTGCTAATGTGCTAACCATAGCTATCACATATATCCTCAACTGCAAGGTGTAGATGTACAATTTGGAGTTCTGACTATACACACTCGGTTGCTGTGATAAAATGAAGAAAATAAACATGCTTCTTTTCGGGTTGTGGAAGTCAATTATTTAAAAAGGCTGTAGAAAATCTCAATTGCAGGAAGTTGTTTCATATTTTGTAGAGTCACGGAAAACTTCTTGTTGGGGTCTCTGATTGTGTCAAAATGTTGTTAAGCTCATAAATGAATCTGTTTAACATAGATAGTCAGAATGCACGATCAAAGGGGGGTCATGCCTCCTGTAGTTTTTACTGTTTACTTTCTCATATCAGTGCAGAATTGTCTCCTTTGTTTATGAATCCAGTTTGAGTTCGTCTGTTATTTTGCTGACCAGCTGTTCAAAGCTTCTCACTATTTGCATGTACTTGCACATCTGTAAAGAGGGTCTTGATGGCCTAAAATGCAGACTTCCCTACTCTTTTTGTGATATGCGGACCTGAAATAATTTATTATTTATATAGGACAATATGATGTTCACAATGATGCACATGCTTCAGATTAACTATATAGATCCTATGATTAAAGAGGGACAAGTTTACTATATGGAGGTATACGATGTATGAGCATGAGGCCCTCTTAGTGGTGCGCGGTTGTGGGAGGCGCATGCACTATGGTGGGCCGAGGTGTGTACTACGTGGGAGACGTGAGGAAAATGCTCAATTCCTATTTTGAGTAAGTCCCACCCATGGATCCTCATAAGGCTAAGGCATTTAGACTAGATGTCTGGATTATGTGGTTGCCCACTTGATTTCTTCATTCACTGCAGTTGATGGTATGAGAAACAATATATGAAGACTTGGTTATTTCTTCCAGTTGAGACGTTCAGTGAGAATTTAGCACCGACATAATGAGAGAGGAATTCAGCCCTGAAGAAAGCACTGGCAAATGTGAAGGAAATGTGCCCTAGAGGCAATAATAAAGTTGTTATTTACAATTCCTTATATCATGATAAATGTTTATTATTCATCCTAGAATTGTATTAACCGGAAACTTAGTACATGTGTGAATACATAGACAAACAGAGTGTCCCTAGTATGCCTCTACTTGACTAGCTTGTTTATCAAAGATGGTTATGTTTCCTAGCCATAGACATGTGTTGTCATTTGATGAACGGGATCACATCATTAGAGAATGATGCGATGGACAAGACCCATCTTTTAGCTTAGCACTATGATCATTTAGTTTGTTGCTATTGCTTTCATCATGACTTATACATGTTCCTCTGACTATGATATTATGCAACTCCCGAATACCGAAGGAACACTTAGTGTGCTATCAAATGTCACAACGTAACTGGGTGATTATAAAGATGCTCTATAGGTGTCTCCGATGGTGTTTGTTGAGTTGGCATAGATCGAGATTAGGATTTGTCACTCCGATTGTCGGAGAGGTATCTCTGGGCCCTCTCGGTAATGCACATCACTATAAGCCTTGCAAGCACTGTGACTAATGAGTTAGTTGCAGGATGATGCATTACGAAACGAGTAAAGAGACTTGCCGGTAACGAGATTGAACTAGGTATGGTGATACCGATGATCGAATCTCGGGCAAGTAACATACCGATGACAAAGGGAACAACGTATGTTGTTGTGCGGTTTGACCGATAAAGATCTTCGTAGAATATGTAGGAGCCAATATGAGCATCCAGGTTCCGCTATTGGTTATTGACCGGAGAGGTGTCTCGGTCATGTCTACATAGTTCTCGAACCCGTAGGGTCCACACGCTTAACGTTCGATGATGATTGGTATTATGAGTTTATGTGATTTGATGTACCGAAGGTTGTTCGGAGTCCCGAATGTGATCACGGACATGACGAGGAGTCTCGAAATTGTCGAGACATAAAGATTGATATATTGGACCATGTTGTTCGGACACCAGAAGTGTTCCGGAGAGTTTCGGATAAAACCGGAGTGCCGGAGGGTTACCGGAACCCCCCAGGGAAGTTATGGGCCTTAGTGGGCCTTAGGGGAGAGAGAGGGCCGCAGACAAGAGGTGGCGCCCCCCAAGGGTAGTCCGAATAGGACTAGGGGAAGGGGGCACGGCCCCTCTTTCCCTCTCCCTCTCCCTCTCCTTCCTTCTTCTCCTAGTTGGACTAGGAAAGGGGGGAACCTATTCCTACTTGGAGTAGGATTCCCCCCCTTGGGTGCGCCCCTTGTGGCCGGCCGGCCTCCTCCTCCCGTCCTTTATATACGGGGGAGGGGGGCACCCCATAGACACACAAGTTGATCTTTAGCCATGTGCGGTGCCCCCCTCCACCGTTTTACACCTCGGTCATATCGTCGTAGTGCTTAGGCGAAGCCCTGCGCCGGTAACTTCATCATCACCGTCACCACGCCGTCGTGCTGATGGAACTCTCCCTCGGCCTCAGCTGGATCAAGAGTTCGAGGGACGTCACCGAGCTGAACGTGTGCAGATCGCGGAGGTGCCGTGCGTTCGGTACTTGATCTGTTGGATCACGAAGACGTTCGACTACATCAACCGCGTTACTAAACGCTTCCGCTTTCGGTCTATGAGGGTACGTGGCCCGCTCGTTGCTATGCTTCTCCTAGATAGATCTTGTGTGATCGTAGGAAATTTTTGAAATACTACGTTCCCCAACAGTGGCATCCGATCCAGGTCTATGCGTAGATGTTATATGCACGAGTAGAACACAAAGAGTTGTGGGTGATAATAGTCATACTGCTTACCAGCATGTCATACTTTGATTCGGCGGTATTGTTGGATGAAGCGGCCCAGACCGACATTACATGACCGCGTTCATGAGACTAGTTCTACCGTCGTCCTTCGCACACAGGTGGCTAGTGGGTGTGTGTTTCTCCAACTTTAGTTGAATCGAGTGTGACTACGCCCAGTCCTTGTTGAAGGTTAAAACAACACACTTGACGAAAAATCGTTGTGGTTTTGATGCATAGGTAAGAACGGTTCTTGCTAAGCCCTTCGCAGCCACGTAACACTTGCAACAACAAAGTAGAGGACGTTAACTTGTTTTTGCAGGGCTTGCTGTGACGTGATATGGTCAAGACGTGATGATATATAATTTGTTGTATGAGATGATCATGTTTTGTAACAGTTATGGGCAACTGGCAGGAGCCATATGTTTGTCGCTTTATTGTATGAAATGCAATCGCCATGTAATTTCTTTACTTTATCACTAGGCGGTAGCGATAGTCGTAAAAGCAATAGTTGGCGAGACGACAACGATGCTTCGATGGAGATCAAGGTGTCAAGCCGGTGATGATGGTGATCATGACGGTGCTTTGGAGATTGAGATCAAAGGCACAAAATGATGATGGCCATATCATATCACTTATATTGACTGCATGTGATATTTATCCTTTATGCATCTTATTTTGCTTAGTATGGCGGTAGCATTATAAGATGATCTCTCACTAAATTTCAAGGTACAAGTGTTCTCCCTGAGTATGCACCATTGCGACGGTTTGTCGTGCCGAGACACCACGTGATGATCGGGTGTGATAAGCTCTACGTTCACATACAATGGGTGCAAGCCTGTTTTCCACACGCAGAATACTCGGTTAAACTTTACGAGCCTACACTACAAAAAAAACACATCCGTGACATTTTGGGCCGAACGAATTTTTTTTCTGTCATACATATGACACTTCTATGACGATAATTGTGACAAAACTCGGTTCATCATAGATGCGGTGGGCTCCTACTTCTATGACAAAAAATCATGACAGAAAATGGGCTTTTCGTCCTGGGCGGGCCGGAGACGCAGCTGCATGACATTCTTTGTGCCGTCCATGACGGAAAAAACCGTGGTAGAAGCGAGGGCGAGGAAAATTTCGGGGAGTTCCCGGTTACGGTGGGAGGTCAGGGGCCGAGCGATGTGCGTTTCTCTCGTACACGTACGCGCGTGTGTGCGAGGCGTTGGCTCTAACTGAACCCGAGCGAGGCGTTGGGCTCTAACTGAACCCGAGCGATTGCACCGCAGGCTACGCGTTACTGAACCCGAGCGATCGATCGATGGCTGTTAACTGAACCCGATCGAGCGATTCCTTCGGTACTGCTGCTAACTGAAGACGATCGATGCTGCCTCTGGATGAACAGTGAGCGTTGCTGGGGGGG
Organism: Triticum aestivum; assembly: GCF_018294505.1. Taxonomy (NCBI): domain Eukaryota; kingdom Viridiplantae; phylum Streptophyta; class Magnoliopsida; order Poales; family Poaceae; genus Triticum; species Triticum aestivum. The sequence continues at coordinate 545,000,017 of NC_057814.1, forward strand.
G